>NC_067474.1:47409514-47427014 GCF_947179515.1 Apodemus sylvaticus | reverse complement strand
CTTTTAGTTACCGACTTAATAAATTACTATAGCATCTTCCACAGAAACCGAGGCGTGGCAAGACAGCACCCTAATAAGCCTGGTAATTATCACAACCAAATAAGTGACTTAATCTTCATCTTCTTCAAGCTTCCTAAAAAACGTTGACATCATCATAAAAGGAATAGAAGATAAAAATCTCACCGTGACTCAGAAAGTACATACGCACATTAGGACACACGACGTGACTTATGGGGAAAAATCAGGATAGACAAAACTAAACAGCTCTAAAAGGCACAACCTGACCTTTTAAGTTGTGAGGCTTAACTGATGTTAGGCCATGGTACTCCAACTGAGGACTGTTTGTCTTGGGTTCTCAGCCCCTCCATCTTGAGGTTTGTAGAAAACAAGCCGTTTGGATTTGACACATCAACTCTTTCTGATGCTGGAGAAGACACTAAAGAAAGTGTTCAGTAGGAAAAACGTGAAGGTATGACAAACATTTAACCTAAGAAGAGTCAAGGTGACATTTTCTGTGTAGCTGACACCAGTCCTTGTCTTCATAGACACAGCGTGAATTATAGCATCCCTATGAAAACACAAGCAAACACAGAGACAGTCTAATGAGCGCTTATCCAGCCCCTCCCTTCAGTTCCCGCCCACAAATAACTATCATCCAGACTTTTATGATAATCCTCATTTTTTCCCATTCACAATTTTTATTTTTTTCTATATTCTTTGTTAATATTCCAAATGATTTCCTTTTCCCTGTTCCCCCTCCCCATAAGTCCCATAAACCCTCTTCTCTCCACCCATTCTCCAATCACCCCCCTCCCACTTCTCTGTCCTGGTACTCGCTAACAATGCTGCATCAAGCCTTTCCAGGACCAGGGCCCTCTTCTTCCTCTTCTTGGGAGTCATTTGATATTAATTGTGTCCTGAGTATTCAGAGGTTCTGGGATAATTAATATCCACTTATCAATGATTGCATTCCATGTGTATTCTTTTGTGTTTGGGGTACCTCACTTAGGATGATATTTTCCAGTTCCAACAATTTGCCTAAAAATTTCATGAATTAAAAATAACATCAAAAAACCAGGAAGTAATAATCACTATTTCTTAGTATCTCTTAACACCAATGGACTCAATTCCCCAATAAAAAGACATAGACTAACAGACTGGATACGTAAACAGGACCCTACATTTTGCTGCATACAGGAAACACACCTCAGTGTCAAAGACAAAGACTTCCTCAGAGTAAAAGGCTGGAAAACAATTTTACAAGCAAATAGTCTCAGGAAACAAGCCAGAGTAGCCATTCTAATATCAGATAAAATTGACTTTCAAACCTAAAGTCAACAAAATAGACACAGAAGGACACTTCTTACTGGTCAAAGGAAAAATCCACCAAGAAAACCTCTCAATTCTGAACATCTATGCTCCAAATGCAAGGGCACCCTCATTCATAAAAGAAACTTTGCTAAAGCTCAAAGTACACATCGCACCTAACACAATAATTGTGGGTGACTTCAACACTACACTCTCCTAATCCTCACTTCTTAAAGCTATGTCCTCAAAGCGCATCTTTAGGACAAGCTGCATAGGAGAGATCTTCTATGACCTATATCCCAGCATTGCTATTGACCGACATGTAGATATCCTCCCTTCTAATGAGTATGAGATTGTATCTTACTGTGTTTTGAATGTACATTTGAATGTACAATTGCTATTTGAACTTCAGTAGTGCCTAGAATAACTCTTCCAATATTGTGTTAACTACCTTCACATTGCTATGACAAAGTATGTGGCAGACATGGCTTAAAGAAGAAAAGATATCCTCTGGCTCATTTTGGCTCCCCAGGGTGTTCAGCCCACCACAGTGGAAGAGGCATGCTATAGAAGGTCACATTAACTCAGAAAAGAAGCATCAAAGGTGGAATGTCAGAATGTTGATACCCTGACACTTTCCCCCATCCCCTGCTTTGATTTCATCTCAGCCACCAGCCCACAGGACAATGGTGTTTGCATTGGAGGAGGGCCACATTTCCTCTGTTAATCCTCTCTGCAAACAGGCATACCCTACACAACTCCTGTTTGAATCCCACTACAGCCAAGTTGACAATGTACTAAGAGTAGCCACCACCAATAGCAGCTCTGCCTGCATTAATATTGTCTTAGGTTTATTTCTAGGAATTCTTTATCAGTACATGTCAGTTGTGTAAAATAAGGACTCTCACTGCAGTGGTTTCATATATCCATACAGCAAGCTTTGGTCATATCAATCCCTGTTGCTCGACCTCAGTCTCCCCTTTCCCACCACCCACCTCCTGCCCCGTCTCCTTCCTCTTCTCAAATAAACCCTGTACAATTTTCATATCATCTCTCCCGTTATGTTCCCCAGGATACAATACTGTGTTTCCAGATCTGGTTTATTTGGGTTAATATAATACTCTCCACTCTGTTTTTACAAATGGCATGGTCTCCTTTGTGGCTAAATGGTAGGAATTAGTCCGGTGACTGAGTTATTCTCCAGCTTGGGCTTTTGCCATGGGTAATCACCCCTTGCTGTTGTTGCTGCTTGGTTAGTTGGGGACCTCCTCTAGGTTTTATTTGTTGATTGGTTGCTGTTGCTGCTACTGTATGGGACAAGGTGCCACACACAGACTGTGTAGACTGGTACGGAACTGGCTGTGGAGCCAGGGCCACCCTCAAACAACCACTTCTCATTGTTCTGCCTTCCAAGTGGATTTGGTCCTATTAGACCATACCTAACTTCACATTGATTTAACCAAATTTTATCCATTTCCTCCTATTATGATCTGGATCGATTCATATGTCAGAGCCGCAAATGTCAGTCCCTCAGGGCATAGTGGGATCCTGGGCTCTTACCTAATTGATGGGGTAATCACTGGATGGGTTCATAATGTGGTCAGATTATTAGGAGATGGTGGGTAAGAAATAAGGGAGTGAGTTCTATCTAGGAAAGGTGACAGGAGACACACTTGTCCCCGGCCCTTGCTTCCACCTCCCTTACCATCTGTTTCCCATTCTTTCTTCTTCCTGATCAGCACGACCACTCTCCCACTCCATGCCACTCCATGCCACTCCATGCCACTCCATGCCACTCCATGCCACTCCATGCCACTCTGCCTCTGCCCAGGCCAGAAACTTACCAATTTGGAAGGCTCACTAGATCAAACTTGGTTCTTCTTTAATAGCTGACCCATTACTACTACAGAGACTCCTATAGTAGAATTATCATTTTCCCCATCATATTCATCTGCTTCCTTACTTCACTTTATTTGCATATTTTAAATTACATTAATTTGTGTACAAAGTTTAGATTTGCTATATCTTTAGAGAAAATTAAAAATTATAAGACATGGTTATACAGATTTAAAAATTATAACATGTGGTTCTCTTATTGCTTTACAATCATTTTTACCTCCTTTTGATTATTTCTTCTTATACATCTATTTTTATATTCCTTGGTTTTAAATATTTAGACACATTTGTGGTATATGCGGTTTGTTATAAGTAGCATATGGCTGGGCCTCAGCTTGTTAGTGCCCCGCCATCTCTGTATTTCACTCTTGTCTCTTGTCATTTGATCCCTTTACATTTACATTGACTAATGGTATGAAAATATACAATCTGGGCATCAGTAGCTCCTTCCTAAAACATCAGCTATTTTGCATGGCAAAATGTTAAATAGAAGACTATTTTCTAATATTTTTAAATAAAATAATATATAACATGTCATATGTTAAGCCTATCTCTTAACCAGTTTTTAAATTAAATACTTAAACATCATGAACACAATATCATCAATATGCAAAATGTTTACATTATTTCCTAATTACCAAACATACAAAATCTGTGTATATGCTGTGAATATTATTTTATAATATGACAAGACAAATAACAAGAATAAACACATTTATTAGAAGGAAAACATTGAACTTAAGCAAGGTGGGACTTGCTTGTAACCCAGGACCTGAGAGACTGAATCACATGGATTGACTGTATAATCAAAGCTGGTTTGAGCTTCTTAGCAAGGCTGTCTCAGGAGAGGACAAAAAAGGAGTAAATAAAATACAACGAAATTTGCTAATAAATATAACACAATTACCAGCTATAAAGTGTCACTCACAAAGTTAGAAAAAAAACAGTATCTGACAGGAAGAGAGATGGGCATAGGGGTAGCAGTCGTCACTGGCTGCAGGAAGTGCTAAGGTGGATGAGTGAGCATGAAATGGTGTCTTCAAGCAAACCATCCTCCCCCCCCCCGCCCCCGCCCCCGCCCCCGCCCCCGCCCCCGGAAGCTGCCATGGCCATGGCCGAGGGTGCTGCTGATCAGAGGATGGTGAGGAAGGCACGGGAGACAAGAAGCATGAAAAACGAAGATCATCACACAATCGTGTTTAAATCCACGTCTGTTACATTGCTTTCTTTCTCTACATATCTTTCACACTTTCCCTTGAATTTAAAAGTGTGTGTGTGTGTGTGTGTCTGTGTGTGTGTCTGTGTGTGTCTGTGTGTGTCTGTGTGTGTCTGTGTGTGTGTGTGTGTGTGCTTCATCGTTAGTCAGGAATAAGGGCTAAATAGGAAATGTGGGGGGGGAGGGGGGCAACACAAGGGTAAGGATAGTTCTCAGTTTGAACTGTGCCTTGGGGGGACCAGCATCTCCCTTGCTGGAATTCTGCTTTTCACAACACATCCCTATAATTTTACAATTTACCTATATTATTTAGAACATAACATGGTATCTTTCCAGCACATTTATTTTGATTTAAAAAAAAATGTCTTTAAGCATTTGGAACTTGATTAGGTGTATATCTATTGGCTGATAAAATTTAATAATATTCAATAATATGTGTTATGTTTGTTAGTTAAATGTAAATGATATCATACAAAGAAAATACTATGTAATATGAACTACTTTCACATCATTTTGATCTACTTTTACAGACGTATCAGTCCTTTTCAAATTCATATTCTCTGACTAGCTAATGGCCATGAGTCATCAGGGGAAACCCAGAAGGGCGGCTCACTCCTGTGAGCACTGCAGAGGCCAAGGTAGGAGGACCACCAGGAGTTTAAGGCCAGCCTGGGCTACATAAAGAATTCCAGGTCACCCTGGACTACAGAATAAGACCTTGCCTTTTAAAAAAGAAAACTCAGGGGAATGGGATGGTAGTTTGGTTTGGTTTGGTTTGGTTTGGTTTGGTTTGGTTTGGTTTGGTTTGGTTTGGTTTGGTTTGGTTTGATCTGGTCTGGTTTGGTTTGGTTTGGTTTGATTGATTGGTTTGGTTTGATTGATTTGGTTTGGTTTGATTTGGTTTAATATTTTGCTTTGTTTTGTCTTGTCTTTGTCATGGTTGATTTTGTTTTCTCGGTTTGATTGTCCTGACTTAGGAGGTTCCATTGACAGAGGAGTCAAGCTTTATCTGCTTAATCACCCATTCCCTGTGGCTATGCCTCTGCCCAGCTGGAGCATGAAGTCAGTGCTTGCTTTCCTAGGGCTTCCCTGACACATGGGACCTTGCCATAACTTTCTGTCTCACCTCTGAGAAGTCTTGGATTCTGTACCAACTACAATGAATCTTGATTCTATTAAAGCGACTTTGGTGTTTAATGTATTTCCATTAAGAAGGCTGCTTGGGGAACCTAATAGCCTGGCTATTGCCTACATCCTTTGTCTTGTTAACATGGTGATTCCTGTGCCCAGGGAGTCGAAGAAATGTCAACTAGCTTTGATATTTATGCTAAATGAATCTCCAAAACAAACCAGCCATACCAGTTACCTAATACTGCTGCTACAGATACTGTGGGCAAAGCAGCTTGGGGGGGAAGGGCTTGATGACACAGTGCAGCTCATCACTGAGAGAAGCCAGGGCAGGAGCTCAAGCAGGAACCTAGAGGCAGGAACTGAAATGGACATCGTGGAGGAGCCCTGCTTACTGGCTTGCTTCCTATAGCTTTGCTCAGCCTGCTTCCTTATAAACCCTAGGACCACCTGCCCAGGGTCACGCCCCCAACAGTGGGCTGTCAATCATTACTCAAGAAAACGCCCTGCACAATACCAGAACAGAGAAGTGGGAAGGGGTGGACGGGGGAACAGGGGGAGGGAAGGGGGCTTATGGGACTTTCGGGGAGTGGGAAGCCAGAAAAGGGGAAATCATTTGAAATGTACATAAAGCATATATTGAATTAAAAAAAAAAAGAAAAAAAAGAAGAAAAATCAGGAGATTACATGTAATATACATAAGTTTTTAAAAATATAATTACATAGCATGTAGTATATATTATGTGTTTCATGTGCCATATATAATATTTATTTAATTCCTATATGTACTTCCATTCATCTGTCTATTATCTATCCATCTATCATATATTAGACATTAGTTATCTAACAAAAGAGACATGTTAAAAAGTATAAAGTTCCCTATATGGATAAGTAGTTAAACTTCTTTTAGGATGTTTCTAATTGTGTTTTAGGTGGAAGCTTCTTGCTTGTATGCATGTTTAGTTTGATTTCTGTTTGTCTCGGAAGCTTTAGAAAATACGATGAAATCTTCAAATGCTTTCCAAGAAAGCACATGACAATAAATACATAAAAATATACAAATTCCAAAAAAGAAAAAGAAAACACCCTGCAGAAATGACCATGCCAAGCTGATGGCAGTAATTCCAAGATGCCCTTATTCCAGGTAACCCTAGCTCATGACAAATTGACAAAAACTAACCAGCACACCAACACACCAAAAAGGGCTATAATATCTTTATGTAGCAAGATAAAAACCTAAATTTTACTTGACACAAATTAAATAATAGTAAAATTAAGGAGAATTATATACCAAACAGCCACAAAAGGCCTGTGAGTAAAAAGCAGCTCTCAAGTTCAACAGAATGGAAGTTAGAACAGGGCGATAATTTTTGTACATAAAGGTAAAGAAATACTGTTTTTAAAAAATAATATTCTAATGGACGGGGGAAGATGGGAGAAAGTAGTTTCTAGCTTAAGTGATAGAAACTATAACACATGAGTATCTTATTTCTGCTTTTACCCCCCTTAAAACATAAGCAACAAACATGTTTTATAAAAAGAAAAATAGCAGAGATCAGCAGAGGGAGTGACTCCCTGCCGCTGCCCTCATCCCTGCCTGCCAGGGCAGAAAAGCAGCACCAGGTACTGAGATACCCTAAGTTTAAGAACTCTGGGGACGCAAACCGCCAGGGGTCTGCCTGTGCCCAGGACTTGAGCACATAGGCGGTTCATCTACCAGCCAGCCTGTCATGGGGCCTGTGTACTACCTGGGATTCATCAGAGGGAGTGACTCTACACCACTATCTCCACTATTTTCACTCCAAGACAGAGCAGTCAGGGAGCACCTGGTTCACTGAGACAACCCAAGTATAACATTGCTTGGGGCAAGACTCGGCAGGGTTCCAGCAGCACAAAAGAGGAAGGCAGCACATCAGCAATTTAGGCCAGAGGAAACCCAGCCATCCAGTGTCAGGGAAAGAGCCTTACAGGTCAACAGGAGGTTGAAGCACCAGCCAGTGACAAAAAGACCATCTAACACCAGTGAGAACTAGATGGATAAAGGCAAACTTAGGAATAATACTAAGAGAAACCAAGGCAGTATGGCAGCATCTGAACCCAATTCTCCAACAACAGCAAGTCCTGGATACCCCAACACACCAGAAAAACAAGATTTGGATTTAAAATCACTGGTCATGATGCTGTTAGAGGAACACATAAATGACATAAATAAATCTCTTAAAGAAATTCAGGAGAAAAATGATCAAAAGCTAGAAGCCCTTACAAGGCAAACACAAAAATGACTTAAAGAAATTTAGGAGAATATGGGTCAAAAGATAGTAATCAATAAGGAGGAAATGAAAAAATCATTTAAAGAAATACAGGAGAACTTTGATCAACAAGCAGAAGTCATGAAACAGGAAACGCAAAAATCTCTCAAAGAATTACAGGAAAACACAAACAAGCAAGTGAAGGAACTGAGCAAAAACATCCAGGATCTAAAAACAGAAGTAGAAACAACTAAGAAATCGCAAAGGGAGACACCTTGGAGATTTCAGGGGCCATAGATTCGAATATCAACAACAGAATACAAGAGATAGAAGAAAGAATCTCAGATGTCGAAGATACCATTAGAAACCATGGACTCAACAGTCAAAGAAAATGCAAAATGCAAAAAGCTTGTAACCCAAAACATTCAGGAAATCCAAAACACAATGAAAAAGCCAAACCTGAGGATTATAGGCATTGATGAGAGTGAAGATTTACAACTTAAAGGGCCAGCAAATATCTTCAACGAAATTATGGAAGAAAACTTCCCTAACCTAAAGAGAGAGACACCAATGAATATACAAGAAGCCTACAGAACTCCAAACAGACTGGACCTGAGCAGAAATACCTCCTGTCACATAATAATCAAAACCCCAAATGTACTGAACAAAGAAAGAATGCTAAAGGCAGTAAGAGAAAAAGGGCAAGTAACACATAAAGGAAGACCTATCAGAATTACACCAGACTTCTCACCAGAGACCATGAAAGCTAGAAGATCCTGGGCAGAGCTCATGCAGACTCTACGAGAACACAAATGCCAGCCAAGACTACTATACCCAGAGAAACTCTCAATCACTATAGATGGAGAAACCAAGATATTCCATGACAAAACCAAAATTACACAATATCTTTCCACAAACCCAGCCCTACAAAGGATAATAGGGGGAAAACACCAATACAAGGAGAGAAACTATATCCTGGAAAAAGCAGGATAATAAACTTCTCTCATCAAACCCAAAAGAAGATAACCACACTAGTATAAAATTAACATCAAAAATGATGGGAAGCAATAACCACTACTCCTTAATATCTCTTAACATCAATGGACTCAATTTCCCAATAAAAAGACATAGACTAACAGACTGGATATGTAAACAGGACCCTGTTTTGCTGTATACATGAAACATACCTCAGTGTCAAAGGCAAAAACTACCTTAGAGTAAAAGGCTGGAAAACAATTCTACAAGCAAATGCTCTCAGGAAACAAGCCAGAGTTGCCATTCTAATATCAGATAAAATTGACTTTCAACCTAATGTCATCAAAAGAGACATGGAAGGTCACTTCTTGCTGGTCAAAGGAAAAATCCACCAAGAAGAACTCTCAATCCTGAACATCTATGCTCCAAATACAAGGGCGCCCTCATTCATAAAAGAAACTTTACTAAAGCTCAAAGCACACATTGCACCTAACACAGTAATTGTGGGTGACTTCAACACCCCACTCTCTTCAAAGGACCGATCAGAAAAACAGAAACTAAACAGGGACACAGTGAAACTAATTGAAGCTTTGCACCAATTGGATTTAACACATATATATAGAACCTTTTATCCCAAAGCAAAAGAATATACCTTTTTCTCAGCACATCATGGTACCTTCTCCAAAATAGATCATATAGTTGGTCACAAGACAGACATCAACAAATATAAGAAGATGGAAATAATCCCATGCCTCCTATCAGATCACTATGGAGTAAACGTGGTCTTTAATAAAAACAAAAACAACAGAAAGCCCACATACACATGGAAACTGAACAATACTCTACTCAATGATATCTTGGTCAAGGAAGAAATAAAGAAATCAAAGACTTTTCAGAATTTAATGAAAATGAAGGCACAACATACCCAAATTTATGGGACACAATGAAAGCAGTGCTAAGAGGAAAACTCATAGCTTTGAGTGCCTCCAAAAAGAAATTGGAGAGAGCATACATACACTAGAAGCTTAATGGCACAACTGAAAGCCCTGGAACAAAAAGAAGCTAATTCACCCAGGAAGAGAAGAAGACAGGAAATTATCAAACTCAGGGCTGAAATCAATCAAGTAGAAACTAAGAGAACTATACAAAGAATCAACAAACCAAGTGCTGGTTCTTTGAAAAAAATCAACAAGATAAATAAACCCTTAGCCAGACTAACCAAAGGGCACAGAGACAGACATTCTCTGTTAATTTCTGTAAATTTGTTAATTTCTAAATTAACAAAATTAGAAATGAAAAGGGAGATATTACAACAGAAACTGAGGAAATTCAAAAAAAAATTATCAGATCCTACTACAAAAGCCTGTACTCAACACAACTGGAGAATCTGGAGGAAATGGACAATTTCTTAGACAGATACCAAATACCAAAATTAAATCAGGATCAAATAGATCATCTAAACAGTTTCATAAGCCCTAAAGAAATAGAAGGGGTCATAGAAAGCCTTCCAACCAAAAAAAAAGCAAAGGACCAGATGGTTTTAATGCAGAATTCTATCAGACCTTCAAAGAAGACTTAACAACAATACCCTTCAAACTATTCCACCAAATAGAAACAGAAGGAACACTACCCAACTCGTTCTATGAAGCCACAATTATGCTGATACCAAAACCACACAAAGATCCAACAAAGAAAGAGAATTTCAGGCCAATATCCCTTATGAATATCGATGCAAAAATACTCAATAAAATTCTTGCCCACCGAATCCAAGAACACATCAAAATGATCATCCACCATGATCAAGTAGGCTTCATCCCAGTGATGCAGGGATGGTGCAATATTCAGAAATCCATCAATGCTATCCACTACATAAACAAACTCAAAGAAAAAAAACACATGGAAAGGACAGGAATCCAAGGCTCATACCTAAACATAGTAAAAGCAATATACAGCAAACTGGTAGCCAACATCAAACAAAATGGAGAGAAACTTGAAGCAATCCCACTAAAATCAGGGACTAGACAAGGCTGCCCTCTCTCTCCATATCTTTTCAATATAGTTCTTGAAGTCCTAGCTAGAGCAATTAGACAACATAAGGAGGTCAAAGGGATACAAATTGAAAAGGAAGAATTCAAACTACCACTATTTGCAGACAATATGATAGTATACTTAAGTGACCCAAAAAACTATACCAGAGAACTCCTACAGCTGATAAACAACTTCAGCAAAGTGGCTGGTTACAAAATCAACTCAAGCAAATCAGTAGCCTTTCTATACTCAAAGGATAAGCAGACTGAGAAAGAAATTAGGGAAATGACACCCTTCACAATAGCCACAAACAGCATAAAGTATCTTGGGGTGACTCTAACCAAACAAGTGAAAGACCTATATGACAAAAACTTTAGATCTCTGAAGAAGGAAATGGAAGAAGACCTCAGAAAATGGAAAAATCTTCCATGCCCATGGATTGTCAGGATTAATATAGTTGAAATGGCCATCTTGCCAAAAGCGATATACAGATTCAATGCAATCCCCATCAAAATCCCAACTCAGTTCTTCACAGAGCTAGAAAGAGCAATTCTCAAATTCATCTGGAATAACAAAAAACCCAGGATAGCTAAAACTATTCTCAACAGTAAAAGAACTTCTGGGGGAATCAGTATCCCAGACCTCAAGCAATACTACAGAGCAATAGTGATAAAATCTGCATGGTGTTGGTACAATGTCAGCCAAATGGATCAATGGAATAGCATTAAAGACACAGAAATGAACCCACACACCTATGGCCACTTGATCTTCGACAAAGGAGCTGAAAACATCCAGTGGAAAAAAGATAGCCTTTTCAGCAAATGGTGCTGGTTCAACTGGAGGTCAGCATGCAGAAGAATGCAAATCGATCCATTCTTATCTCCTTGTACTAAGCTCAACTCCAAGTGGATCAAGGACCTTCACATAAAACCTGACACACTGAAACTAATAGAAAAGAAGCTGGGAAAGACCCTTGAGAACATAGCCACAGGGGGAAAGTTCCTGAATAGAACACCAATAGCTTATGCTCTAAGATCAAGAATTGACAAATGGGACCTCATAAAACTACAAAGTTTCTGTAAGGCAAAGAACACTGTCAAAAGGACAAAACGTCAACCAACAGATTGGGAAAGGATCTTCATCAACCAACAAATCCGACAGAGGGCTAATATCTAATATATACAAAGAACTAAAGAAGTTAGACCCCAGAGAACCAAATAACCCTATTAAAAAGTGGGGTACAGAGCTAAACAAAGAATTTTCACCTGAAGAAATTCGGATGGCTGAGAAGCACCTTAAAGAATGTTCCAACATCATTAATCATTAGGGAAATGCAAATCAAAACAACCCTGAGATTTCACCTCACACCAGTCAGAATGGCTAAGGTTAAAAACTCAGGAGTGAGCAGGTGTTGGTGAGGATGTGGAGAAAGAGGAACACTCCTCCACTGCTGGTGAGATTACAAGATGGTGCAACTACTTTGGAAATCAGTCTGTCGGTTCCTCAGAAATCTGGGCATGACACTTTCTGAGGACCCTGCTATACCACCCCTGGGCATATATCCAGAGGATTCTTCAGCATGCAATAAGGACACATGCTCCACTATGTTCATAGCAGCCCTATTTGTAATAGCCAGAAGCTGGAAAGAACCCAGGTATCCCTCAACGGAGAAATGGATAAAAAAAAAAAGTGGTATATTTACACAATGGAGTACTATTCGGCCATTAGAAAAAATGAATTCATGAAATTCTTAGACAAATGGATGGAACTGGAGAACATCATACTAAGTGAGGCAACCCAGTCTCAAAAGATTAATCATGGTATGTACTCACTAATAAGTGGATATTAGCCTAGAAACTTGGGATACCCAAGACATAATCCACATATTAAATGATGTCCAAGAAGAATGCAGGTATGGCCCCTGGTTCTGGAAAGACTCAGTGCAGCAGCATAGGGCAATTCCAGAACAGGGAAGTGGGAAGGGGTGGATGGGGGAATAAGGGGAGGGAAGAGGGCTTATGGGACTTTCGAGGAGTGGGGAGCCAAAAAAGGGGAAATCATTTGAAATGTAAATAAAAATATATATTGAATAAATAAATAAATAAGAAAGAAAGAAAAATAGCAATATGGTCTTTTCAAAGCCAAGATCTGACAGGGAGTGTAGCTTCTAGGGCCTGGAGACAGAGACCTCTGAGGTCACCATTAGAGTTACTGCAGAGCAGACTTTGCTCCAAGCAGAAAGAGAAGAGAAAGGTAGAGTGCCTTGTAGTAGTGAATGGTATGGAAAAGTTTAAGTGGAACAATCACGCCAGAAAATGGTTATAGGTCTAAATACGCAGAGAAGCGTGTCCCTTTAACTCACAGAGCGATGTAACCAGAGGTAAAATAAAAGCAATCCCTTTGAAGTCTGACAACGAAACAAAACACTTCCTGAATATGCCTAAGATTAGAAAATACATTTAAATTTTAATTAGGATGATGAATGAGCTCAATATTCCACACGCAGGAAAGAATAAAGAGAAAAGCAGGCTCTCCCCAAGGGTGTCTGTGCAAGGTCCTCAGGGAAACGTACATCTCCAATCTACTCACACAGTAAGTTTTACTGCGTACCTACTATGAGACAGCATGTTGTTTATTTTTCTCCGTTCTATGACAAACAAATACCTCGCAGGAACAACTTAGGACAGGTAAGGTTTCATTTGGCTCATAGTTCAAAGGAGCAGACTCCTGTGGTCTCAATCTCGTGGTGACAGACTGTGGATCAGTTGGTCACTTTGCACCCATGACCAGGAAGCAGACAGCTATGACTATGACCTTTTTCTTCTATTCAGGCTAGGATGCCAGCCCACGGGATGGTGCCATCCATATCTAGGGTGGGTCTCCCACCTCAACCAGCCTAGAAACTCCATCATAGGCAAGACCATAGACGTGTCTCCTAGATGGTTCTAGATCTCGTCCATCACTGTGACAGGTACTGTGGCAGACTTTGAGGCCCACGTTGATAGCCTATTATTAATGACTGTCCTTGAGGATCTTAAACTCTTGGGAAGACTTTGCACATGTGCTGCAGTGAAGGAATGTAGACCTATGTATGTTGGGAGTCATGTAGACATCTGTGTTATGCATGTTTACAGCTCCCCACAGCAGAGCCTAGCATTCTCCTCCTCTCTTCACTAGACTGCTTAAGGACTAGTTTCCAGTCTTGGTATCTGACCCACATTCTCCAGTCCAGACACACAGTTCATCTTTTTCATTTCGTATCTATTTACTGACAGCAGGGCAATCATCTCATGTGCCCCTTTCTTCAGCAAAAGCCTTAACTTCATTACATCAGGGGAGGCAGACTTTCAGTGTGCAGTGGGAAGTCCTGCCTGAGCCCGGACCTCCTGGCTCACTGTGAAACTACTACTACTTGAGACACGTGGTCTGGAATGTGGCTAAGGAACTCGGATGCCCGTGCTTTAAAGCATGGAGCATACAGACTGAAGGCCTCTGACCCAGGCACTCCTGGGACTTGCTTTATTACATAGCATTTATAGGACAGAAATGTTATGATACGAATGGTGAGTGAGACAGCAGTGCACCATTGCTCCCATCAAAGCAGCCTGAGGACATGGAAGACAGCAGAGTGGATCAGAGTGTGACACTGGTCCTGCCCAATCACAGCCTCTATTCCAGGGCCTCTTCTACTGCCCCATCCATGAGTATTGAAAGAATGTCTTAAAGATGCTATCCTCTAGAGAAGGTAAGCCAATCATATTCTCGAGAAAGAAATTTGACCCTAGTAATAGAAACTATAGGAAAGTAGAGGTCAAGACACTGGAGAGCTGCAGCCTTGCTGGGTCAAGATAGCAACAAAAGAGCAGAATAGACATAGAAAAGAAAAAGGGAGGGGGGAGGGAGGGAGAGGGAAGGGGAGGGGAGGGGAAGTGTTGCAAGATATTTCCATGACAAAACCAAATTTACACAATATCTTTCCACAAACCCAGCTCTACAAAGAATAATAGGAGGAAAACTCCAATACAAGGAGGGAAACTACACCCTGGAAAAAGCAAGATAGTTACCTTCCTTCATCAAACCCAAAAGAAGATAACCACTCAAATATAAAAAGAACATCAAAAATGACAGGAAGTAATAATCACTATTCCCTAATATCTCTTAACATCAATGGTCTCAATTCCCCAATAAAAAGACATAGACTAACAGACTGGATAAGGAAACAGGACCCTACAATTTGCTGTATACAGGAGACTCACCTCAGTGTCAAAGATAAAAGCTACCTTAGAGTAAAAGGCTGGAAGACAATCTTACAAGCCAATGGTCACAGGAAACGAGCAGGAGTAGCCATTCTAATATCAGATAAAATTGACTTTCAACCCAGAGTCATCAAAAGAGACACAGAAGGACACTTCTTGCTGGTCAAAGGAAAAATCCACCAAGAAGAACTTTCAATTCTGAACATCTATGCGCCAAATGCAAAGGCACCCTCATTCGTAAAAGAAACTTTACTAAAGCTCAAAGCATACATTGCACCTAACACAATAATTATGGGGACTTCAACACTCCACTTTCCTCAATGGACTGATCGGGAAAAACAGAAACTAAACAGAGACACAGTAAAACTAATTGAAGCTTTGGACCAATTGGATTTGACTGATATTTATAGAACATTTCACCCTAAAGCAAAAGAATATACCTTTTTCTCAGCACCTCATGGTACCTTCTGCAAGATATTTCCTATCCATTCACACTGAGGCAATGACAGATCAGTAACTGAAGGGGAGAGAGGAGGAGGAGCTAAGAGAAGTAAGGGCGGGAGAGAGGGGGAGGCCCCGTGGACCAGACAAGTCTAGCAGAGCAGGGAAGGAGGCAGGAGGCCCGGATATGCAAATGACCTCAGACATATTTCTGGTGTTTTGGAGAGCTTAGAAATATTGGGATGAGACCATATCACTGTAAATTGGCTTTGTGAAATTGGGAGTTTCTTATACAAAAATATGTTTGGTTAACTATTCAAGTTTAAGAGTCATGCTTTACCGTACACATGGAAGGAGTAGGTGCAGAGGCCTGGCGGGGCGGGACTCATTATTAAAAATTACCCACTACGGGGAGGGGCAAGGAAGGGAAGGGAGGGAAGCGCCAGCTCTTCTCTTTAGCTCTGAATCCATAACTATCCATGAAGCGACTGAGGCAACTACAAAGGAACTCCTCTCAGAGCTCAGACGGCTCCGTGGGTAGAGGAGCTTGCCACCCAAGCCTGGCAATTCAGTCCATCCTGGAATCCACATAAAGAAGAGGGAGAAAACCAACTCCACAAACGTGTCCCCTGACCTCCACAGAACACACACAGACACCACACCATGGTGCTTACACCCCACCCACACCACACAAGTTGTGTATCTCTCTCTCTCTCTCTCTCTCTCTCTCTCTCTCTCTCTCTCTCTCTCTCTCTTTCTCTCTCTCTCTCTCTCTCTTTCTCTCTCTCTCTCTAGGCTGGAGTATGTGTCTGTTCCCTTTGGACACTGAAGAGACTTCACAGATGAGACAGAAGGCCCTTGGCCGACCTGCCTCATTACTTACCTCAAGTACCGTTAGTGGAAATCACCAGAATGCTACAGAACAGATTATATAAAAAAAAAAAAAAAAAAAAAACACTGCTGACTACCAGAACACGCAGCAGAGTGGACAGCATGTGAGTTGGTTTCTCAGAAAGCCAAGATACATATCACAGGGGAAATCTTAAGCGCCCTACATTAATGAAATTACAACTCGAGCGTCTTGATCAACCAGCGGTTCCAAAACCATTATGAAATCAGCTGCTCCTAACAGCAGCACTAGTGGCATTAATCTAGGAGTAATTTATA
Source organism: Apodemus sylvaticus (assembly GCF_947179515.1). Taxonomy (NCBI): domain Eukaryota; kingdom Metazoa; phylum Chordata; class Mammalia; order Rodentia; family Muridae; genus Apodemus; species Apodemus sylvaticus. Next base: position 47,410,350 of record NC_067474.1, on the reverse strand, counting down.
GCTCATGGCAACACGATAAGGTTCCAGGATAGGCCCCAGATTTCCCAAATCATGGTGTGGTCAGATGAACTAAACACACCAGTTCTTATCTTCCGTGAGACACCACCAGAGTGGTATTCTGCGTCTGAAGCCTGAACGCATTTACACCATCTTCCCTGACGCAACTCATCCATTAAATGCCGATTGTACATCCCTCCAATAAAGACAGATTGGCTTTCCACTCAGGAGATTAACCTATAAACTGCCTTTGTGTTCATCCATTACAGGTTCTGTGCCTCCTGAAAGATGAACATTTATAGTTCCTGAGGAGACGTGTGTGTGTGTGTGTGTGTGTGTGTGTGTGTGTGTGTAGCAGTGGTAGTCATCAAGTTGGAAGAAGGGTTATAGGTATAGGCATCAGTGATAAAAATGAACAACCCTCTCATCTGTCAAGCAGTAAAGTAAATTGGTAAGAACAGCCCTCATTACCGCAAGTTGAGTGGGTATGCGTGGCGCCCAATTTCTGACCATGTATTCATTCTCTCTGTGACAAAATAAATATGATGGCATAAAAACTTAGTTATAAATCACTTCCTCCGATGAGCAAGTAGAAGAAAGATTATATGTGATTTCCAGACAGGTTCATCTGAGGCCCTACTTTTGCTGCTATTACTGTTGTTCTTGCAAACAGTGTGTCCTTTAAAATGAAGTGGCCATATTATTTTTGCCACACCAGAAGTCTGTCTTCCTTAGGGAAAATGGCAGATCAGAAATCAGACTCTAACAAGCTGTGCATAATAACGTGTAGCGTGTGTTACAGCTGAGTTCACTCCTGCTGCTTGCAGGACACATATCCA